>NC_057798.1:279014567-279058442 GCF_018294505.1 Triticum aestivum
GTACAATAGTGGGCTCACATAGCAATTTTGTCTCATGCAAGAGCCTGGCTATATGCGTGCTCCAATGTTCACAGCTGCGACGTTCGGGTTGCGCTTGGCTCTTCGCCTCTTCGAGAAGACGAACAATGATGTTACTACTACTTCTTCTATAGTGTCGAATCCACTGTTGCATGTCCTACCACTGCGAGTGGGAGGGATAGCTTGTTGCAGTAGCCTATCCTCGTTTGCGAGCAACCGCGCGCATGGGGGAAGGAGAAGGTGTGTAGTAGTAAAATTAAGCTTGTCCTCATTGTACGAGTTGACGCGACATAGCATAGCACTGGCCCCACATGCTTGCATCTAAACTTGGCTGAAAGACCCGCAGTGTACAATATATTTGCTGCAACCTCAAACATTTACCCACCACAAATTAAAATATATATTCCTGTCTGGACCAGATGAGCATGCAAGCTACAATCACCAGGGTGATAGGTAGGGCCAGAAGGCTATTTTAATTTTCTTAAAAAACGGCAAGACGGCCACATAGCATGGAGCCGACCCCAACGATCTTAAGCTTACAGGCACGGTACACGCTATGCTAGTACTCTACACATGAAACTGCCAGAAGAGCGTCCAGGCTGCGCTTGGCTCTTCGCCTCTTCGGGAAGTCGAATAATAGTACTACTTCACTGGAGGAGTACTATAGTACGCTTGTGGCCATCTTACAATGATTGAACTGCTTCATGTCCACCGCGTGCGGGAGGGAGAGCGTGTAGCGAAAGCTTCTCCTAGTCTTGCCAGCCACCACGCTCATGGGCGAGGGAGGGAAGCTCCTGCCTTTGCGTGTATGACAGGTGGGCCCAACAGGTGGGTGGCCAACCTGTCATACAGCCAAAGCTAGGTGCAGTTAAGTCCGTGAGCGAGAGGATAATGAAACTTCTTGTTGATGTACGAGTTGACGCCACACATCAAAGCACTGCACTCGATATATTTCAATAATTTGTGTTTACCGATGCATTAATTACAACGCATGCATGCATGTCGTGACTCTCCTTTTGATACTTGCATGTGTAGATTTAATGCACCTTGAAGTAGTATAAAATATGTGACGGTAAAGCTTTGTAATGCCCCGACCCAAGCGAGAGATGGTTGTGCATGATGAGGGCGAGATCATGCAGACGGAACCGGACCCGATGATGGCCCCTTGTGCATCCGCCCCTTGACGCCTCCAGTGTATGAGGTTCGAATACACCTCGTCCGTTCGGCTGATTGAGCAAGGTGCAAGTTTCTTGATTGATGTGTTGTCTGATTGATTTCTGCAGTGCAAGGGAGGGCACCTGGCCTGCGTGGACTGCCGCGTTGAGCGTCCCGGGAACCAGCGGTAGTGCCAGAAGTGCGAGCGCTGTGGTGGCTACGATGTGCAGAACATGGTGGTGGACGCCGTCCTTTCATCGGTGAGGGTGGAGTGCCCGCACGAAGGTTGTGGGCTCAATGTCACTTACCACAAGCTCACCGATCACTAGAGCGTGTGTCCACTCGCGCCCTACAAATTCCCCGTGCTCGTCTACGGCTACGAAGGCCTGCCGCCAGCGCTCTACCACCACAACAGCACCGCGCATCCCATGCTCGTGCACAAGATCCAGTACGGGAAGGTGCTCCAGCTGCAAGTGCGACTGTCGGAGCCACAACTCTTGCTGTTTGCAGAGGAGGATGGTCACACATTTTTCTTGGTTGGCGGCGTGCTCGACATTGGCGCACCTATTGCCATGTCGGTTGTCTGCATCAGAGCGGGGGCGTCCCAACTACCGCACTACATGGTCAAGCTGTGGGCGAACGGCCCGCCGGGGGAGCCCAAAGGCATGACCGACGCCGTCAAGGTGGAAATGGAGGGGACAAGGAACAAGGATCCCAGCAACGTCGCCGTGCAGGAGCTGACCTTCTTCACAGTTCCGCCCAAGCTGCTGGTCGGGGCTAAGCTGGTGTCCCTCCACATTCAGATTGACAAGATCACGTCCTAAATGTTTCTACAGTGCCTTATGTTTATCTTAGTAATATGCCAATATAGGGATTACCTCGGTTTACTGTAGCTTAAGAAATGGTGGGTTTTTGTGGCGATGCAACAATTACTTCGACATCAGATCAGTAATTTCCAACAGTCGGACGGATATTTTGTGTCTGTTGGATATAAAGTTCCTTTGGGTAAGAAGTACTACTTGTCATCAAAATGGATAAAAGGAGATGTATGTAGACGTATTTTAGTTCTAGATACGTCCCTAAAGTTTCAATTTTGATGACAAGCACTCCCTCCGTTCCACAATACATGACTTCCATTTGTCAAAATATAGATGTAGCTAGACATGTTTTAGTATATAGGTACATCCATGATAGAGCCAATCGGATGGTTGAGAACACTACAATTCGTAGCTATAGATGCGTGTCTGACTCCGAGATGCAGAGGTCGGGGGTCATCATCCTCCTTTTCAAGAAAAAACAGACGCGTGTGTGAGAGGACGAGTGCGCGCGTGCACCTCTTCTCTTCCTATATAACGTACTCAACTCAGAGTACTAGTTTTTGTGGGTGGCACGATGGTGCAGCGAGAAGTCCCGAGAGATAGGTTTAATGCGTCTGAAAATATACTAGCCTATAGCTCGCCATGCGGCTATTCCTGTCGAATGCCCCATTAACCGTAAGATATGTATACGACGGTGCCAGTTATTGCATGTACACAGCACTAGAAAAAGAACTACCATGGCATATGCTACACCACGACCGAGAACACGTGCCCACGTAATGCCATTCGGGAATAGTGCCGCACTTCGAAACTAAAACCATCAATAAATTTTGAGCTTGCGTCTCGTCACATTTCGAATTACTCCATGCTATATTGAATTGCAAACCTGTTCACACTGATCACAACCTAAATGGTTTCCCACTTAGGAGCATATTAGTACAACGCTATATTAAATTGCAAACCTGTTAACACCGATCACAACCTAAACGGTTTCCCACTTAGGAGCGTATTAGTACTCGGTTATAAATACTACTATGCCAAGATGGTTGCACATTCCTCCTCAACTCCTCATCCAAAAAAACAAACAAGTCATTCAACATCCTTCCCTTGCGTCTGCCATGGCCAGCGTGAGTTTTGGGTCGAGAGATTGCCACCAGGGAGAGGCAAGCATGGAAGCGGAAGCATGGGTGATGTCTCGCCTCGCTGTTAAAGCAGCCGACATGTCCCGCCGCACGAAACTAGCAGCACAGAGGTCCTGCCGCGCCACCGAAGCAGCACGGAGGTCCCGCTGTGCCATCGATGTAGCAGACTGGTCTAGCCGCGCCGCGGAAGCAGCAGAGATGTCCCGCCGTGCCATGAATGTAGCAGAGATGTCCCACCGCACCACGACGGCCTGGGAAAATGTCTTGCAGGCAGGCGACGACTCTTACAGGCTCATGCATGCGATCGTCCATAGCCAGATGGATTAGATCTCCGGCTGGCCGAGGTTGCAGGACGGCATGAAAGCCTCGTTTGAACAGGCTACCGGCGTCATCCGGCAACTAAGGGAGGGCAATGAGAGGCTCCGGGCCGAGCGCGACCTGCTGAGGGCGAAGATCATCGAAAGTGTGGAGCAGTAGGAGGAGACCACTGCCTTGTTGAAGAGGACCGACGTCATCGTCAAGAAACTGATGGACGAGAATGACATGCTCCGCATCGAGCACCAAAGGCTGGTGAAGGAATCTGTGGATGTTTTCAAGCAGCATCTTGAGCACACGAAAGAGCTCATCGTCGCTCTCCGCGGAGACTAGTTCCCGCGGCCTGCAGCAACGGATCAAGAAAGTAGAGATCACCGAGCCAGATCCTTGTCCTCCTCCTTCTTTTTCCCTTGTGTATTTCGGGTGTATCCGCATGTGGCTTTTTTAATTATCTTCCTAATTATGTAAGACAATTAATCGTCCTTATAAATTCATCAGTCTTGCTTTAAGTCGCAGTAGATGCTATATAGGTCTATCGGATCTTACATCAAGATCCGTGCTTTCAGATTTTCTTTTTTCTCTCTTAAATCTCAGACGAGTGAGACATAGCAACGCCATTAAACAGAGGCTCGTGCGCCATTAATGGAGACCTTGGGAGAGAGGTGGACGACACATGGAGGTCAAAGGGCTCTCCTCCTGATAAGCACACGTAGGGGTCTGATCACACGCCTCTCGTACTCAAATAGCTACCGTGCATGACGCCTCCTAGCTAATAAAAAAAGGTGACGCGTGGCGACACGTAAACGGTAGTAAATAGAATGCACACGGTTTCAATAATACTTGTGTTTCCAATTGTAACGTGACAACACTTGTTACAAAATGACTTTGTTGATTGTTAATGTGTGCGCCTTTGCAAATAGGACTGCAAAATTACCACAAGATGTTGGTGCCATGCCATGGCACCAAGCCAAGTTTCATTATTTTCATGCGTGTTTTGGATTTACAGGAATTTAAAAACTAAGTTTCTCAATATTTCTAGCACAGCCACAACGCCCAGAATTTTGAATTTCATTCCCATTTACTTGCATGGAACCTAGAAATTTACCCGAGGACACACATGTGATTTTTCAACCAACTTTGGTGCACTGGAGCATGTGCTTGTATGTCAAATTTGAATTATGCACACAAATGTGAAACGTTCCCTCTCAGAACCACGTGCCTTCTTGAGAGAAGCTCCAGTTTGCAAGAAGCTTATACCAAAATTTGTTCCTATTCGGCCAATTTTTTTACCACAGCATGGTACTACCATGACATGACACCATGCCAAGTTTCATGATTTCAAAACCAATTTTCTCAATGTTCTCGACCGAGTCATGATGCCCAGATGTTTGAATTTTATTCTCATTTCTTGCATGGGACCTAGAAATTCACCCAAGGTCACAGATGTGATTTTTCAACCAACTTTGGTGCACGGGAGCATGTGCTTGTAGTTTGTGGCACCCCGGCTCAGAGAAAACCGGAACACCCCATATTCCAGCCCAGAGATCGAGATGAAGTCTTCTGGAATACGACACTTCTTAGCACAGAACAAACCAACCTTCTATTATTACACGAATATGAATACAAGGTCTTCGATATTACAATGAATAACATCGGTACGGTGACACTACGCCATCCTCAGTTGCTCTATGAAAGCAGCAAAACAACTCGAAGCAGCGGAATAACTCTAGCAGCGGAACAACGAAGACGGTGGTGAACTCCACTCCGCATGGACTCTGACTGGAACGCTTATCCTAGCTCGCATGAACGGAAACCACAACAAGCAAGCAATCAAATCCGGCATGACCTGCAAGCTGGCATGACACACCAGGTCAGTACATTGAATGTACTTGCAAGCTCACAATAACCGGAAGCATTCAAGACAGACAACAGCATGGCAATTACAGGTTAAACAGGAATTAACATGAGATCGTCAGGATAACATGGCATGACCTATAATAACAGGATACAGCTAGAACAATATGAACATATTAATCCGACAATACTAGCATGCAACATGATGACACTGTATGCACCACTTATCCTGCTCGGGTTACCTCGTAACCAACACATGCATCACTTACCAACCTCGGACATCACACGATCATCTCAGGATCAAATCAAGCTTGGTATGAACAATACCTTAGTGATCCTTAAATGACCACAAGGAGCTTGATCTTTACCCACGACTCTCGCACAACATCACGAGTATACAACATCTCGGTATCCTCGATACCACCGTGATCCTTACGGAGATCACAACCACGACTAACACTTGGTCTCAAACCGTGATCCTTACGGAGATCACAACCACGGGTTGTCATTAATCAAGTTATTCTTATTACTGTTGACTCATGGTGTACCCTACTTTTGAACTGGGCCCCAATCCGCGAGTACGGCTATCGATAGATTTAATATACACTCTACAGAGGTTAGTACACTTTACCCACACTACGGAACCCATGGCCTCGCACTCCCATTCGGGTGGACCAACGGTGTTCCGCCAAAACCGATCTACTGCCATGACACTCTCCCGGCCACTCCGACTCACTCCCCTCTGGGCTAAGTCATGGGTGGCCCCGTGCCTACCTCAAGACACCTCAAACCACCGTCGTGGCAACGATCCACACTGGGAATGTCAGGACCCCGACTCGATGTCACATCGATCTAGCTGGTAACACCTCATATCACTTTGCGGCCTCACGCACGGTATCCCCACGGGTGTCGTCTTACCTTTTCCCGGGACCGTTTGCGCCTTTCGGCTCACGTATATGATAGTGTCGCTAGCATCCATATGATAAAGAGCCCGGGCTGACATGACTAGTCGTAAACCCAAAGCGGCACAGACTTACAGGGACAGGCATCCATGACCCAGCTTCGAACGTGTCGGTCATCAGCAAGTGGGTCCGGGCTGTAGCACTGGGCTAGCAGGACTCCGGTAAACCGGGCTGTAGCGGGCTAACAGGACTCCGGTACTCATAGCGTGACATTTCCCCGAAGGGACAGACACAGGAACGAAGAAGGACACATGCCGGCCAGCCTAAGTGTTCCAGAGCAGTAGCAAGCTACCATGGCTCAGCGGTAACACTAGGAGACATTTCCCGGTAAGAGAGGCTACTAAAGATAAACAACTAGATAGTCAGATCCCACACATACCAAGCATTTCAATCATACACACAATATGCTCGATATGTGCAAATACAATGAAGCATCACAACATGACTCTATGACACAAGTACGTTATTTAAGGCTCAGGGAGCCATACATATCATACACAAAGGTACGGGTCTCGCGACCCAACATACAAGTCATACAGTCATACAAGCCAACAGCGGAAGTAACTTGTCTGAGTACAGACAACTAGTAAAATAAAAGAGGCTTGGAAAGCCTAGCTATACTACGTGGTCCTTCACAAGCTCAGGGTCACCACCTGGGTCTTTAGCCTACTCGTTGATGTCAACGTCTACATAGAACCCATCAGAAGGGGTTGCAGCGTCTTCTGTAGAAATGTAGATTATAGCAACATGAGTACAAAGGTACTCAGCAAGACTTACATCAGATCCTACATACATGCATAGTATCAAGAAGGGTTGGTGGAGTTATTGCAGCAAGCCAGCTTTGACTCTTGGCTAGACTATCCTACGATACTCCAACTTGAAATGGTTTTGCGCACACGAGTCCACTACTCACCACTTCAATACACTACCGAGGATCCACCTCCGTCTTTCTACGGAAGAGCCATCCTCGGCACTCACACTTATCTTGAGGCTTTTAGTAGTTTCCATTTACTTGTCTATGAACTGTATAGGCAACCAAGTAGTCCTTTACCGCGGACGCGGCTATTCGAATAGATCATGTTAACCCTGCAGGGGTGTACTTCTTCATACATGTTTCCACCACTTAGCGTCTGCACACGACATGTGCTCGGCAGACTTCAAGCGAAAGCCGACGTGGGTGTAGACCACGACCTACCTAAACACTTAAGCCTCTAGTCCAGGTTTATCGCCTATTCAGGTTCCATCCGCAGGGAGTCCGGCCGGGGTTTCCCATACGGCCCCGAACGATGTGAACAGGGTTCCCGAGATACCTAACGGGTATTCGGTACACCGTGCCACGTACCTACCGCATCACAGCCCACCCCTACGGTCAGCGCTGTCCACGGCCTCCAGTAGGCTACAAACACCAGAAACTACTTGCAACTCCTGGACAGAGAGCTAGGGTGAATAAGAAGTCGAGCGGGGTCATATTTCAGGGCCCAATGCATGGTAGTAGCTGTATCTTAAATCACACATATAGATCTCAGTGCTTAAGGTCGGCTTCAATGAAACAACCCACCATGTACTCCTACATGGCCTCTCATCGATACCTTTATCAAATCGTGTTCACCACACCACTCTCATTACCGACATAATCATTTCACTCTAGCCCATCACCTAGATGAACCAGACCTGACACAACTCTAAGCATAGCAGGCATAGCAAGGTAGGAACAACACATACATATGGCTCAATCAACTCCTACACATGCTAGTGGGTTTCATCTAGTTACTGTGGAAATGACAGGTCATGCAGAGGAAATGGGTTCAACTACCGTAGCACACAGCAGTTTGAATCGCGTTGTCTTAATGCAGTAAAAGAGAGCAGGAGCGAGAACATGGGATTGTATCGATATGATCAAATGGTTGGTTGCTTGCCTGATGGTTCGATGCACGGATACGGTTCTTCGTTAGGGTAATCACGGTACTCCTCGGGAACAGATCCTGTCGCAAAGGACATCGATACACAAGCATCACCAAACAATGTGCAACAATATGATGCATGCATGAAACATGGCAATATGAGTGTGTTGGGCTAATGCAACTAAAGCCAGAAGTGTTTGAACAAATTTGAATCAAAGATTCAAATTCCAAATTCAAATATGGCCTTTTAAAGTGCCTTTTCTTGTTCTGCTTAAAACATCAAGTTAACTTGTTTGATCATGCATGGAAATAGTACAGATGGATAGATTGGATTTTTCTGATCATTTTTCATATATAATTTGTCCAATTTGGAGTTACAGAATAAAAGTTATGAATTTTTGAAGTTTAATTAATATTCTGGAATTTCCTGATTTAATTTAAATCCAGAAATTCAATTACTGCGTCAGCCTGACGTCACAGTGACATCAGCAGGTCAACAGGGCTGGCTCGGGTCAAACCTGACGTGTGGGGTCCACACGTCAGTGGCACAGGGGCTAATCCCGTGTTGACCCGGGCTGGTTAGCTTTGACTAAGCCCTGGGGCCCACTTGTCAGCGTCAGTAGGTGGGGGGGTTAGTGACTAATTAACTAGGCCACGTCAGCTCGCCGGAGTTCTGGCCGGCGGCGACCATTAGCGCGGCGGCGAGAGTGGTTTTGGTCGTTTCGGCCACCAAATGGACCGCGGAGGCCACCGGAGTGGAGCTGAGGACAACCCGCAGCTCTTGACGGAGCCCGTTGGGGTCGGGGTGGCCGGAGTCGACGGCGGTGAGCTCGGCTGCGGCCGCCGGGGTTCGGTCGTGCACGGGAACGGTGCTGGAGCTCGAAGTCGAGCAATACGAGGCGCTAGGGATGCTCTACGGGGTTCTGTGAACTCGTTGGACTCGCCGGGGTGACCAAATGGACACCGGAGCTGCGTCGATGGCGAGCTCGGCGACGGCGGAGGTTCGGCCGTGGTGGGGAGGAAGCTACGGTGAGGGAACGAGGGGAAGGAGAGGGGGAAACGGTGGCGTAGCTCACCGCGGTTGCAGTGGGCGTCGAAGCGGGCTCGGGGACGCGCTGGAGACGGCGAATTCGACGGCGGCGGTGGTCGGAGCCCGAAGAGGGGAACGGCGACGTGGCGGCGATGCAGGGCTTCCGGGGACCCGTGGAGCGGTGGGGAGGAAGAGGGAGTCGAGGCGGAGCTCCTGAGCTGGTCGGGGGAGCGAGGGGTGGTCGGAGACGGCGGCTATGGCGAACGGCGGCGACGGTCGTGTTCGGCCGAGCGAGAGAGAGAGCGAGGGAGAGCCGGGGGAGAGTGAATGGGGTGTCGGCGAGGTCGGGGCGACGACCAGAAGACGATCCACGCGGCGCAACGGCGACCAGGGCGATGCAGAGAGGCTGGGTGGTGCGTGGCGAGCTCGGGCGCGCCATGCTCACCTCCCTGCCTGCTCTGGCAAGGGGAAGCAGCTGGCTGGCACGGGCCAGCACAGTGCTGGGCCGGCTGGGCTGGGCAGGTAGGTCCAGGTAAGTCTACTCCTTTTATTTAATTTTCTGTTTTCTGTTTTTATTTAATATATCTGCAACTTTGTTGAATTAAATAAAATACCTAGGCAACTCCAAAAATCACCAAACTACTCCTGGTCCATAGTTGGATTATTTCCAACATGAAACATTTTAGTTTGGAGATATTTGAGCATTTAAATATTTTATATTATTTTAAATGCCCAAATTCAATTATCTATGATTTAATTCAAAAACCCTAGGATGGCCTAGAAAAATGTGCACCACTTTTGGCAGAGGTTCTGAACCAAGGCAAAAATGATGGGCATTTTAGAAGGGCATTTCAGGTTCATTGAAAAATTATTTTAGTAACCCTAGTTGGTTTCAGAGGGGACTGGGGGTTCTGTCATCCCCATTTCAAGTTTCTGATGAAAGAGTAAACATGATGCAACACTCTAATGCATGACTAGCTAGGGTGTGACAACTCACCCCCACTCAAAAGAATCTCGTCCCGAGATTTGGGTTCCTCCGCGAAGAAGGCGGGATATTCAAGTCGAAGACGATCCTCCCTTTCCCAAGTTGCTTCATCCTCAGAATGGTGCGACCATTGAACCTTGAGAAACTTGATGTTATGACGTCGGGTGGTACGCTCGGCCTGATCGAGGATACGAATGGGGTACTCTCGATATGTAAGATCATCTTGGAGATCAAGCGTTTCGTGGTCCACTTCACGGATAGGATCCGAGAAGCAACGCCTGAGTTGAGAAACGTGGAAGACATCGTGAACTCTGGAGAGATGCGGAGGTAGTTCCAACTGGTAGGCAACTTCTCCTCGTTTGGCAAGAATGCGAAAAGGTCCAATGTAACGAGGAGCCAATTTGCCTTTGATACCGAAACGATGGGTTCCCTTCAGAGGGGTGACCCGAAGATAAGCCTTCTCGTCAACCTCGAAAGTCATAGCCTTATGTTTTCGGTCATATTGACTCTTTTGACGAGATTGGGCTGTTTTCAACTTTTCACGAACGATACGAACTTGATCTTCTGCTTCGTGAATCATATCCGGGCCAAAGAATTGTCTTTCCCCGGTCTCTGACCAGTTAAGGGGTGTTCGACATCGTCGTCCATAGAGAACTTCAAAAGGGGCTTTACCCAAGCTAGATTGATAGCTGTTGTTGTAAGCGAATTCGGCAAATGGAAGGCACTTCTCCCAGTCCATTCCGAAAGAGATAACGGAGGCTCGAAGCATGTCTTCTAGAATCTGATTGACGCGTTCCACTTGACCACTTGACTGAGGGTGGAAAGCGGTGCTAAAGGAGAGACGAGTTCCCATAGCATTTTGGAAACTTTCCCAAAATCGAGAGGTGAAAAGACTTCCTCGATCCGAATTGATTTCCAAAGGAACACCATGGAGGGACACTATTCGGGAGATGTATAAGTCTGCCAGCTGACTAGCGGTTATACTCTCACGAACAGGTAAGAAATGGGCTACTTTGGAAAGACGATCGACCACGACGAAAATAGCATTATTCCCTCTTTTGGTCCTGGGAAAACCGGTAATGAAATCCATACCAATTTTATCCCATTTCCATTCAGGAATAGCTAAGGGTTGAAGGGTGCCAGCAGGCCGTTGATGCTCTGCTTTTACACAACGGCAGACGTCGCAATTGGCAATATACTGAGCAATTTCTCTCTTCATCCTAGTCCACCAGAACCTCTGGCGTAGGTCCTGATACATTTTAGTACTACCGGGATGAATGGTGAGAGGAGATTCATGAGCCTCCTTAAGGATCAACTGCCGTAGATGCTGGTTCTTGGGAACCACTAGACGGTTCTCAAAGTACACAACACCATGATCATTTGTGGAGAAACAACTAGCACCTCCGCTAGCAATGTTCTCTTTGATTTTTGATATTCCCTTATCTCGCTTTTGGGCAGCGATGATTTGATCCGTAAGAGTAGGTTTTGCTACCAAGGTGGAAAGAAAACCTTGAGGTACAATGTGAAGGTTAAGCTTCCGAAATTCCTCATGGAGAAGCGGTTGACTTTGTTGTAACATCAAGTTGTTACAATAAGATTTACGACTTAGCGCATCAGCCATGACGTTGGCTTTCCCCGGGGTGTAGGTTATTCCTAAGTCGAAGTCAGTGATCAATTCAACCCAACGTCTTTGGCTGAGATTCAGATCCGGTTGGGTGAAGATGTACTTCAGGCTTTGGTGATCAGTGAATATTTCGCAACGATTACCGAGGAGGTAATGTCGCCAGGTCTTAAGTGCATAGACTACGGCTGCAAGCTCTAGATCATGGGTAGGATAGTTCTCCTCATGTGGGTGTAATTGCCGTGAAGCGTAAGCAATTACGTGTCGATCTTGCATGAGAATCCAACCTAGTCCTTGTCGCGAGGCGTCGCAGTAGATAACAAAGTCCTTGGAGAAGTCTGGCGGTACCAGCACGGGAGCAGAAGTCAGGCGTCTTTTCAATTCCTGAAAGCTGTGCTCACATTGTGGGGTCCATTCGAACTTCTTATCTTTCTTGAGGAGTTCGGTTAGGGGTTTAGCAACTTTGGAGAAGTTCTCGACAAAGCGACGGCAATAGCTCGCTAAGCCTAGAAAACTCCGAACTTGCTTGACCGATTCAGGTGGAGTCCAATTAAGGACGGCTTGAACTCGCTCAGGGTTAACAGCAATACCTTTACCAGATATCACATGACCCAGATAGGTCACTTCTGATAACCAGAATTCACATTTCGAAAATTTGGCATAAAGGCGATGCTCTCGAAGTTTCTTCAACACTAGCTTTAGATGTTCGGCATGTTCTTCCTCGTTCTTGGAGTAGATGAGTATATCATCGAGATAAACTACGACGAATTTATCCAAATACTCCATGAAGATTGAGTTCATTAACCGAGAAAAAGTGGCTGGAGCGTTGGTTAAACCGAAGGACATGACGGTGTACTCGTATTGGCCATAACGAGTAACAAAGGCCGTTTTAGGAATGTCCCCGTTTCTGATTTTGATTTGATGGTATCCCAACCTCAAATCCATCTTGGAGAAGACTGAGGATCCAGCGAGCTGATCATACAGATCGTTGATCCTGGGAAGTGGATATTTGTTTTTGATTGTGACCAAATTGACAGGTCGATAATCTACAACCATCCGGTCCGTACCATCTTTCTTCTTGACGAATAGGACGGGGCAAGCCCACGGAGATGAACTAGGGCGGATGAAACCCTTTTTCAAGGATTCATCGAGTTGTTTCTTAAGCTCGGCTAGTTCTAGGGGTGCCATCTTATAAGGTCTTCTAGCAATCGGAACGGTTCCTGGAATGAGGTCTATTACGAACTCAACATCCCTGTCAGGTGGAACACCTGGTAATTCCTCTGGAAAGACATCCGGAAAGTCAGGGACTACCGGAACGTCCTCAAGGTCTGGCAAAGGGCTGGCGTTAAGAGAATATAGTTGTCGCTTGGCTATTCGAGTCAAAACATTGACTATCTTCCCCGAAGGATGGGTGAGTTGAACAGTCCTAGAGAAGCAATCAATTTTGGCTTGATGAGCTGACATCCAGTCCATACCCAAAATGATATTAATATCCGAAGATTTAAGGGCTATCAAAGATGCAAGGAAAACAAGTCTGTCGACTTGGATCTCATTTCCATAACTTACCCTAGAGGTCTGCGATCTAGACCCAGGGGTAGAGATTTCCATAGTGGATGGCAAGTCACAGAATGCAACGTTATGCAAACGAGCATAATTTTCAGATATAAAAGAATGAGAGGCTCCTGTATCGAAAAGAACAGATGCCGGGTGGCAATTAACAAGAAGCGTACCGAGAACGACGTTGGGGTCCTCTTGAGCTTCTTCGGCAGAGATACAGTTGACATGGCCACGTGAAGCGGTGACCGGTTTGGCATGGAACACCTTCCCTGTCGGCTTGCCACGGCCAACAGCTTTAGCAGATTGATTGGGGTTGGTCTGGGGACACTCACGCATATAGTGACCAGATTCCCCACACTTGAAACAAGTCACGGAACTGGTACGTGGAGGAGCATTATTGGATGGACCCCCATAGGGCTTGGTTGGTGCAGACTGTTGAACAGGGCGAGGCGCCTGAAAAGTTGGCCTCGGTGTGAACCTGGGTGGCAGGGCGGTGTTGGGTACCCACACGCGGCGCTTCTGAGGACCAGCACCGGATGAGGAACCCGTGTCACGTCCATGCTTGCGTGTTGCGTCATAGTCAGTCTGACCAGTTTCAGCACTGATGGCTTTGTTGACAAGTTTCGAAAAAGATGTGCACTCATGCAGACGGAGGTCGCGGCGAAGCTCAGGACTAAGGCCCTTACGGAACCTTGCTTGCTTCTTGGCGTCAGTAGAAACTTCCTCAGTTGCATATCGGGCGAGCTTACCAAACTCCCTGCTATAGGCATCCACAGAAAGTCGGCCTTGGGTGAAATTGCAAAATTCTTCACGCTTACGGTCCATGAGACCCTCCAGAATGTGATGTTCACGGAAAGCCTCGCTGAATTCAGCCCAAGTTGTGACATGGCCCGCTGGGCGCATAGCTCCATAATTCTTCCACCATAGACTGGCGGGGCCTTCAAGATGATATGCAGCAAAGGTGACCTTGTCAGCCTCCGCTACCAGCGCGGAACGCAGTTTGTGAGAGATACTGCGAAGCCAGTCATCAGCGTCGAGAGGCTCGACGGAGTGGTGGAACGTGGGTGGATGCAATTTGATAAAATCACTGAGTGACACCACGTTAGCCCTCTGATGGTGTGCTGTATTCTGTTCAATACGCTCCAACAAACGGTTTGTCTCCCGCTTGTTTCTCTCAGCTTCCATCATCACCTCGGCTAGTGAAGGAGGATGAGGCAGATTTTCATTCCTGGCTTCACTGCCTTCGGCCTGCTCTTGGGAAGCAGGGTTAGCGCGCGTGTTGACCATCCTAGGTAAACAAGACAATGATTTAGTCAGGATGGTAAAATTCCGACATAGGATATAGAATGTAAGGAATGACTCGAAATGCAAGATGATCATCCGTATGACATGGTAGATACAGAAACTGCTTCTTTATTCCATCGTCATACACACCGTACAGGTTTAGTACAAGACCAAGCAAAGTACTAATACGGTGAAAAGAGGATTACATCTCATCGGAGGCATCCCAAGCTCCTATACATTATTTTTCTACACCTCCGGAAGGAGTACAAACTAGGTCATAACCCACGAGTCACGCGGAACGATAGAAGACACGGCTAGTGCGAACTAGTGATACCACCACTAACTCAGACCGATCCGTAGTAATCCTCGTAGAAGTCACCTCCATAGCCTGGAAGTTCAACATGATCATCCGGAAACAGACGGTCTCGCGGAGCTTGTGGACCATAGGGGCTAGGATGAGGTCGTGGACCAACAAACGGTGGCCTGCGGGGACCGCGAGGTGGGGTGATGCCTCCTACATCACGCCAACCCATCACGTCTGGCAGAGCAGATCTCACAGGATAGAGATCGCGCATATCTGAGAATCCAGCTTGCATCGCCGGTGCGAACCGAGTCAAAGTGGCCCAGTGGTCAGCACGGGTATTGAAGAGCTCTAACCTTAAGGCCCGATTTTCACGGTCCTTATCCTCGAGCATCTCAGCAGTGGTGCGAGTCCGTGAATCCTCCTGAGTGGAGTCAGCATAGATAGCCTGGAGATACCCTTGTGCTCCCGGAAGTGATCCTGGCATATACCGGAAGTCAGAGTCCCGAAATAAACCAGATCTGACTCGCATAATGGTCATCATAGAGTAGGCGGCATCCTGCACAGCCATCTCGATAGTAACCCCGAGTCCATAGGAACAGTGAAGAGGCTCGGTGGATCCAGGATAAGATGGAAATATCCTGACAGTGCAGAGATACTGGCTTTGATTGAAGTCTCGGAATTGCTCTTCGACCGTGTACTCAGGATACCAACGATATCCAGCCTCAGTCATTACCCTGACCAACTTAGCAGTATGGCCGGGTACATCTAGGCATCGAGTCAGGCGAACCACTTGATTGAGGTCGCGAGTGGCCATCTGAAAGCATAATCATAATGCAAAGGCATTAGAATTTCTAGCAAAATTTCGGCAGCATAACAGCTGTAAATGCTCAAAAAGGATTTTGAGACATTTGACAAAGGATTTCGTACACACTCAACATCATCATATCAAGTTCTGAAACCACTCCAACAACATAATGTGGTAGTAGAACTGAGCTAGGCTGATAACCATCAAACTTATAAGGTACTACTGATTAGTAACACGTGAACCTGATAGAGAGAACAGATCCTAATTCCTTAACCCCCGGTGGAAGAATGGACTGACTCAGACCAGAAAGTCATAAGGTATAAGGAGTAAAAAGAGCCTTACGTTCCCACCCACAAACAATTCCCCTACATATAACTAAGAATTTCTAGACTCAACATCGACCAGTTTGGCTTGGAGAACCTACAGGCAGTCCTGCTCTGATGCCAACGCTGTCAGGACCCCGACTCGATGTCACATCGATCTAGCTGGTAACACCTCATATCACTTTGCGGCCTCACGCACGGTATCCCCACGGGTGTCGTCTTACCTTTTCCCGGGACCGTTTGCGCCTTTTGGCTCACGTATATGATAGTGTCGCTAGCATCCATATGATAAAGAGCCCGGGCTGACATGACTAGTCGTAAACCCAAAGCGGCACAGACTTACAGGGACAGGCATCCATGACCCAGCTTCGAACGTGTCGGTCATCAGCAAGTGGGTCCGGGCTGTAGCACTGGGCTAGCAGGACTCCGGTAAACCGGGCTGTAGCGGGCTAACAGGACTCCGGTACTCAAAGCGTGACATTTCCCCGAAGGGACAGACACAGGAACGAAGAAGGACACATGCCGGCCAGCCTAAGTGTTCCAGAGCAGTAACAAGCTACCATGGCTCAGCGGTAACACTAGGAGACATTTCCCGGTAAGAGAGGCTACTAAAGATAAACAACTAGATAGTCAGATCCCACACATACCAAGCATTTCAATCATACACACAATATGCTCGATATGTGCAAATACAACGAAGCATCACAACATGACTCTATGACACAAGTACTTTATTTAAGGCTCAGGGAGCCATACATATCATACACAAAGGTACGGGTCTCGCGACCCAACATACAAGTCATACAGTCATACAAGCCAACAGCGGAAGTAACTTGTCTGAGTACAGACAACTAGTAAAATAAAAGAGGCTTGGAAAGCCTAGCTATACTACGTGGTCCTTCACAAGCTCAGGGTCACCACCTGGGTCTTTAGCCTACTCGTTGATGTCAACGTCTACATAGAACCCATCAGAAGGGGTTGCAGCGTCTTCTGTAAAAATGTAGATTATAGCAACATGAGTACAAAGGTACTCAGCAAGACTTACATCAGATCCTACATACATGCATAGTATCAAGAAGGGTTGGTGGAGTTATTGCAGCAAGCCAACTTTGACTCTTGGCTAGACTATCCTACGATACTCCAACTTGAAATGGTTTTGCGCACACGAGTCCACTACTCACCACTTCAATACACTACCGAGGATCCACCTCCGTCTTTCTACGGAAGAGCCATCCTCGGCACTCACACTTATCTTGAGGCTTTTAGTAGTTTCCATTTACTTGTCTATGAACTGTATAGGCAACCAAGTAGTCCTTTACCGCGGACGCGGCTATTCGAATAGATCATGTTAACCCTGCAGGGGTGTACTTCTTCATACATGTTTCCACCACTTAGCGTCTGCACACGACATGTGCTCGGCAGACTTCAAGCGAAAGCCGACGTGGGTGTAGACCACGACCTACCTAAACACTTAAGCCTCTAGTCCAGGTTTATCGCCTATTCAGGTTCCATCTGCAGGGAGTCCGGCCGGGGTTTCCCATACGGCCCCGAACGATGTGAACAGGGTTCCTGAGATACCTAACGGGTATTCGGTACACCGTGCCACGTACCTACCGCATCACAGACCACCCCTACGGTCAGCGCTGTCCACGGCCTCCAGTAGGCTACAAACACCAGACACTACTTGCAACTCCTGGACAGAGAGCTAGGGTGAATAAGAAGTCGAGCGGGGTCATATTTCAGGGCCCAATGCATGGTAGTAGCTGTATCTTAAATCACACATACAGATCTCAGTGCTTAAGGTCGGCTTCAATGAAACAACCCACCATGTACTCCTACATGGCCTCTCATCGATACCTTTATCAAATTGTGTTCACCACACCACTCTCATTACCGACATAATCATTTCACTCTAGCCCATCACCCAGATGAACTAGACCTGACACAACTCTAAGCATAGCAGGCATAGCAAGGTAGGAACAACACATACATATGGCTCAATCAACTCCTACACATGCTAGTGGGTTTCATCTAGTTACTGTGGAAATGACAGGTCATGCAGAGGAAATGGGTTCAACTACCGTAGCACACAGCAGTTTGAATCGCGTTGTCTTAATGCAGTAAAAGAGAGCAGGAGCGAGAACATGGGATTGTATCGATATGATCAAATGGTTGGTTGCTTGCCTGATGGTTCGATGCACGGATACGGTTCTTCGTTAGGGTAATCACGGTACTCCTCGGGAACAGATCCTGTCGCAAAGGACATCGATACACAAGCATCACCAAACAATGTGCAACAATATGATGCATGCATGAAACATGGCAATATGAGTGTGTTGGGCTAATGCAACTAAAGCCAGAAGTGTTTGAACAAATTTGAATCAAAGATTCAAATTCCAAATTCAAATATGGCCTTTTAAAGTGCCTTTTCTTGTTCTGCTTAAAACATCAAGTTAACTTGTTTGATCATGCATGGAAATAGTACAGATGGATAGATTGGATTTTTCTGATCATTTTTCATATATAATTTGTCCAATTTGGAGTTACAGAATAAAAGTTATGAATTTTTGAAGTTTAATTAATATTCTGGAATTTCCTGATTTAATTTAAATCCAGAAATTCAATTACTGCGTCAGCCTGACGTCACAGTGACGTCAGCAGGTCAACAGGGCTGGCTCGGGTCAAACCTGACGTGTGGGGTCCACACGTCAGTGGCACAGGGGCTAATCCCGTGTTGACCCGGGCTGGTTAGCTTTGACTAAGCCCTGGGGCCCACTTGTCAGCGTCAGTAGGTGGGGGGGTTAGTGACTAATTAACTAGGCCACGTCAGCTCGCCGAAGTTCTGGTCGGCGGCGACCATTAGCGCGGCGGCGAGAGTGGTTTTGGTCGTTTCGGCCACCAAATGGACCGCGGAGGCCACCGGAGTGGAGCTGAGGACAACCCGCAGCTCTTGACGGAGCCCGTTGGGGTCGGGGTGGCCGGAGTCGACGGCGGTGAGCTCGGCTGCGGCCGCCGGGGTTCGGTCGTGCACGGGAACGGTGCTGGAGCTCGAAGTCGAGCAATACGAGGCGCTAGGGATGCTCTACGGGGTTCTGTGAACTCGTTGGACTCGCCGGGGTGACCAAATGGTCACCGGAGCTGCGTCGACGGCGAGCTCGGCGACGGCGGAGGTTCGGCCGTGGTGGGGAGGAAGCTACGGTGAGGGAACGAGGGGAAGGAGAGGGGGAAACGGTGGCGTAGCTCACCGCGGTTGCAGTGGGCGTCGAAGCGGGCTCGGGGACGCGCTGGAGACGGCGAATTCGACGGCGACGGTGGTCGGAGCCCGAAGAGGGGAACGGCGACGTGGCGGCGATGCAGGGCTTCCGGGGACCCGTGGAGCGGTGGGGAGGAAGAGGGAGTCGAGGCGGAGCTCCTGAGCTGGTCGGGGGAGCGAGGGGTGGTCGGAGACGGCGGCTATGGCGAACGGCGGCGACGGTCGTGTTCGGCCGAGCGAGAGAGAGAGCGAGGGAGAGCCGGGGGAGAGTGAATGGGGTGTCGGCGAGGTCGGGGCGATGACCAGAAGACGATCCACGCGGCGCAATGGCGACCAGGGCGATGCAGAGAGGCTGGGTGGTGCGTGGCGAGCTCGGGCGCGCCATGCTCACCTCCCTGCCTGCTCTGGCAAGGGGAAGCAGCTGGCTGGCACGGGCCAGCACAGTGCTGGGCCGGCTGGGCTGGGCAGGTAGGTCCAGGTAAGTCTACTCCTTTTATTTAATTTTCTGTTTTCTGTTTTTATTTAATATATCTGCAACTTTGTTGAATTAAATAAAATACCTAGGCAACTCCAAAAATCACCAAACTACTCCTGGTCCATAGTTGGATTATTTCCAACATGAAACATTTTAGTTTGGAGATATTTGAGCATTTAAATATTTTATATTATTTTAAATGCCCAAATTCAATTATCTATGATTTAATTCAAAAACCCTAGGATGGCCTAGAAAAATGTGCACCACTTTTGGCAGAGGTTCTGAACCAAGGCAAAAATGATGGGCATTTTAGAAGGGCATTTCAGGTTCATTGAAAAATTATTTTAGTAACCCTAGTTGGTTTCAGAGGGGACTGGGGGTTCTGTCATCCCCATTTCAAGTTTCTGATGAAAGAGTAAACATGATGCAACACTCTAATGCATGACTAGCTAGGGTGTGACAGGGAACCAAATATTTAACTCAACAACAGGCACACAAGGCTTATGTCCGCCTACCTGATCAGGGTAGCGCCCCCCATAACCTTCCCTCGTTGGAGGCACATGCGAGAGGCATGACAATAGACCCAGTTAGGACCGTCCCATACTGGTAAGCGTGGTTGCACTGGGGAGCATCGTTTCAACGGCACCATGACTCAGCCAACAATTGTTCAAGTTCAATTTAATCCGGTTAACTTGAATGAAAATATGCTAAGCCATGATAAAATGCATGAACATGATATCAACATAATCATGAGGGTATCATATAACTATCCACCATATCAACAATAAATCATATCCACTAAGCAGGGCATATTGACTAGCATGAACATCACCAGTACATCAACATGTACTACTAGCGAGCATAAACATATGAGAGGAGATACTAGCAGGTAGAACATGATAACAGAGTACAAGACAACATAGCACAAAAGTGGACATGCAAATCTAAACATCACCGGAACAACGATAACCATCTTTTCAACAAGCAAATAATTAATAAAGATTCAAGTTGAAAAACATGGCTACTGCATGATTATCATGCAAGTGGGTATTGTGGCTTGCCTGGGGTGGAAGAAGGCACCAGGGAGAAGTGCAGGAAACTCGCGGAATGAATCATCGGAAAACATACTCTCTCGGAGGGGGCTGAATAAGGGCAAGGGCATAATGGTCATTTTCACAGTGTCAAACCATAGTGAAATCGTGACCAACAGAACGGGCTCGACGAAACAAAGAACTGAGCGTTGGTTTCACCTCATTTGGAGTTATGGTTAAAAAGTTATGAAGCGTTGAAGCTCAGGGACTTTTCTGCAAAAATAACATCACAACCAAGTCCCTGAGTGGATAAGACAGAAGCGTAAAATTGGAAATACGCTTTCAGAAAGCGAAGACGTAATCAGTGGATTACGCCTCCACTTGTCCACGTCAGCGTACCTGGGTCCACGCGGGGACGGCCCTTGGGACGCTGACAGGTGGGGCCCATGGCCAGCTGGCAGGCTCCAGGGGGGTCAACGCCCTTGTCTTCTTCCTCCCGACGGGGCACTGGGCAGAGGCGAGGCCGCGCGCTCCAGCGACGAGTCCGGCTGACTCTGGCCACCACTCAGGCTGTGCGACCTACGGGCGAGCTCAGGAGGACGAGTCGCACCCGTTCCTGGTCGTAGAAAGCGCCAAGGGTCACCGAAAGGGGCGGGGCAGGGGACACGACCGAGGAGGGCTTCGTGCGCCGGCGAAACTACTGTAGGAGGCCACCCGAGGAGGGAGAGAGGTTCCGGGGTGGCTTGCTGGTGGTGTAGGGGATGTCTAGAGGGGGGAGAAGGAGGGGAGGAGCCCGGGGCTGCTCGGATTTGAGCAGAACCCGACGGCGGCCATGGCGGTGATGGGAGAGCAGGAGAGCTCCTGGAGCTCAAACGAGAGGATGGGGAGGTAGCTAGGAGTGAGGCAAAGCTGGAGATGAGCTCGGACGAGGCCGGGAATGGCTTAAATAGCCGCGGGGAGGAGCTGTCGCGCTGTCACCACCGTAGACGCGTGTCCGGCGCCGTGGACGCGTGTGCTCGTGCATGGGCTCGGGGGAAGGCGACGGCGACGCACAGGGAGGAGCCCACGGGGTAGAAGAGGTAAAGGGACGCAGGGAGGAAGACGATGGCGATGAACCGAGCCAAAACGCCACTATGCACTCATGAGCATTCGGCAGCGAGCGTCGGTGAGGAAGAGGACGGAGGGGGAGAGGGGTTCAGGAGGACGGCGACGACGAGGGCTATCTACCGGTCATCATCACGGGTGCGAAGCCGATGAGAGGGGGAGGGGGTCCAGCACAAACAGCCAGTAGACGCGCTCATGGCATGCCAAAACGGTGGTCACCACCAGTGCTGGTATGTGTTGGAGGCAAACAGCTGGCAATTGATGTCTAGTGGTGTCCTTCGAAGGGTGGTTTCAACTAAGGTGGTAACTTGGTGAAAAAGGCTCTGGTCAAAAGGTTAGTGAGCTCTAAAGTTTACTGCAGTAAACTTTATCAGCTCACTGTGATTAACAGGGATATGCTATGGGCCAAATAAGTTGTCTGGCGTGTTTAGGCTAGGAAGGACTACAGTCCTGGGGAGTTTGGGAAGAAATGGACCAAGATTTACTACAGTTGCTTCACAACTGACCAAAATGGTCCAGAAACTAGATCATGATGGTGCACTCACATGGAGTTATGGAATGGGATGAAACTTGGAAAATCCTCATGATATGGACATATAAAGATGCTGTAAAAAGCTCATGCCAAATGGACAAGCCAAAATGGCACTAGCTTCACAAACATCATTTCTGCCCAGAAACTTGGAATAATTTTGGTGATCCAATGGATCATTGAAATGATGCCAAAATGTGTTGAGATATGTTTTATGGGTATAAGAATTATCTGGTAATTTATCAGGATTTTTAAGCAATATAAAATATACTTGCTTCACAACCTGAAAATAATGCCAAAAGCAAAGATTTGCTCCTTTGCTCACATAGATGATTGGATGGCACTACAAATGGGTGGAAGGGGTTAATATAAGCACATTAAGGAGTGTGAAAAAGTTCAACTCATTTGTGTACTCCTAGCTTGGCAAATAAATTTGAACTTGTGCCTGGGGTAATTATATGGACAGATAAACATGCCCAAAAAGGTTGGGAGTCAATAGGAGAAATATAAATGACACTTCCTTCACAAAGTGCCATTCAGGGCAAAATAGAAAAAGGAATATTGGGGAATTATTTTTGAACATGGCAATGAATTTTTTTGCCATATTTCATCAAGATATGACCCAAACAATTTATGAGAATTATTTGGGAATTTTAGAAGGGAGGAAAATATAGGTTGCTTCACAACCTAGGGCAATTTGAGTTATTCCTTTAATAGAAAAGGAATATTCCCAATAAAAAGAATATTGGGATTTGGGCTAGGATGGAAATGACAGGGTCTAGGGGAAGATTTGGGAATGACAAGCCACTCTGGAAGCAAAGAAGAGGGCATCTTCTTCAGTTTCCAGACCACAAAGCCACGGAAAAAGAAAACTCAGGCAAAAACCTTGGAAAAACAAAAGAAAAAGAAAGGGCCAAAAATCAGGCTGTCATATAGTTCAAATTTAAATTATGCACATTAAATGGCTAAAAACTCAATTAATGTATAAAAAGGCCAAACAAACCCAAAATAATTCCAAAATTTAACAGGGCACTCATTTAGTTTTATGTTGCCTTTGTAAATAAACTCAAGGGGGACAGCATATATCGTTTCGCACTCAAAGGTGGCACGTTCCCTCTCAGAACCACGAGCCTTCTTGAGAGAAGCTTTGGTTTGCAAGAAGCTTGTACCAAAATATGTTCCTATTTGGCCTTTTTTTACCACAGCATGGTAGTACCATGACATGACACCATGCCAAGTTTCATGATTTTCAGACGTGTTTTGGATTTACAAGAATTTTAAAACAAAGTTTCTCAATGTTCTCGGCTGAGCCACGATGCCCATATGTTTGAATTTTATTCTCATTTCTTGCATGGGACCTAGAAATTCACCCGAGGACACATATGTGATTTTTCAACCAACTTTGGTGCACGAGAGCATGTGCTTGTTGTTCAAATTTGACTTATGCACGTTAAATGACCAAAAACTCAATTAATGTATAAAAACGACAAACGAACCCGGAATAATTCCAAAATTTAATAGGGCACACATGTTGTTCTATGTTGCCTTTGTAAAGACATTCAAGGGGGGGTGGGGGGGCAGTGTGTCAGGACCCCGACTCTATGCCACACCGATCTAGCATGTAACACCTCATATCACTTTGCGGCCTCACACACGGTATTCCCACGGGTGTCTCCTTACCAGGCTCAGGACCGTTTGCGCCTTTTGGCACACGTATATGATAGTGTCGCTAGCATCCATATGACAAGGAGCCCGGGCGGACATGGCTAGTCGTGAACCCAAAGTGGCACTAACTTACAGGGACATGCACACATGACCCAGCAACGAACGTGTCGGTCATCAGAGGGTGAATCCGGGCTGTAGCAACTAGGCTAGCAGGACTCTGGTAAACCGGGCTGTAGCAGGCTAATAGGACTCCAGTAGACACCGCGTGACATTTCCCCGAAGGGACAAACATAGGAATGAAGAAGGACACATGCGGGCCAGCCTAAGTGTTCCGGAGAAGTAGCAACCTACCAAGGCTCAGAAGCACTAGGAGACATTTCCTAGTAAGAGAGGCTACCAAAGATAAACAACTAGATAGTCAGGTCCCACACATACGAAGCATTTCAACAACATACACACAGTATGCTCGATATGTGCAAATCCAACATGGCATCACAACATGACTTTACAACTCAAGTATTTAATTAAATAGGCTCCAAGGAGCGAGATATCACAAACATAGGTCTCTCGACCCAGCATTCAGAGCATACAAGTCCAAGCACATGCAGAAGCTTAACATGTCTGAGTACAGACAACTATAAATGAAAAAGGCTGAGAAGCGTGACTATCTACCTAATCCTTCCAAGGGCACAAGATCGTAGCTGAGGTAACAAGCTACACGTCGAAGTCCTTGCGGAACTACTAGCGAGACTGAAGTCTCTCTGCAAAAACATAAATTAAGCAAACGTGAGTACAAATGTACCCAACAAGACTTACATCATAACTAATTACATATGCATCATTATCAATCAAGGGGATGGTGGGGTTTAACTGCAGCAAGCCAGCTTCGACTCGGTGGCTATCCTGAACTACAACTGCAAGTAACTCTTTTGAGGTGGCGCACACGAGTTCACATATTCACCATATCAATACACCACTATGGATCCGCTCACGTCTCCCTACGAGAACGCCATCCATAGCACTCACGCTTATCTTGCGCATTTTAGAGTATCCACTTTCACTTGTCTACGAACTGTATAGGCAACCCAGAGGTCCTTTACCATGGACGCGACTATTCGAATAGATCATATTAACCCTGCTGGGGTGTACTTCTTCACACACGCTCTCGCCACTTACCACCATGTACACGTCATGTATCTCGGCAACCTTCAAGTGGAAGCCTGGTGAGGGTGTTGGCCATGACCTGACTAATCACGCAAGTCTTTAGTCTAGGTTTATCGCCTATTCGGGTTCCATCCACAAGGAGATCCGGCCGGGGTGTCGCTCACGGCCCCAAACGATGTGAGCAGGGTTCCCAAGCCCACCATCCGGGTGCCACTTGTTACACCGTGCCAATGCACCTAGTCTGTCCCAAGCACACCTATACCGGGTGGCACTTGGTAGACTACTAGCACTACCTACAAACACCAGAAACTAGTTGCAACTCCTGGACAGAGATTAGGCTGATTCATAAGTCGAGAGGGGACGAGTTACCGGAACCCAATGTGTGGTAGCAACTGTTCATGGATCACAAACATAGAACACAGTTCCTGAGGACGGCTTCAATGAGACAACCCACCATGTACTCCTACATCGCCTCTCACAGCTACCTTTACCAAATCGTGGTCATACACTTAGCTCTCAACAGTAGGACATGTTCACACACCTCCAATTCATCCCTGATGAATCAGACCTGACGAATCTCTAAGCAATCGCAGGCATGACAAACAAGCATGAATGAGTAGGCACATCAGGGCTCAAACAACTCCTACTCATGCTAGTGGGTTTCATCTATTTACTGTGGAAATGATAGGTGATGCAGAGGAAAGGGGTTCAGCTACCGCTGCATGTAAAAGATGAAATGTTGTTGTCTTAATGCAGAAAAAGAGAGCAGGAGCGAGAGAGTGGGATTGTATCGGAATGAACAAGGGGGGTTTTCTTGCCTGGTACTTCTGAAGATAATAGTAGCTCTTCATCGGTGTCATCGATATCATCATCGGAACATGTCTACTGAGAGGGGACAATTACCGGCAACCGAGAAGGAAACACAATCAATGCAATGCACAACATGATGCATGATCATGACATGTCAATATGGTATGATTTGAGATAATGCAACTAGCAACAGGTTAAATGGAGTTGGTTTGAACCCTAGGTTCAAATTCAAACTCCATATGTGAAGGTTTAAATGCCCTTTATATGATTTGTCCTAAACAGCAGTCAAATGTTGTTCCAACATGCTTGCAAATGGTACAGATGGATAGATTGGATTTTTCTGATCATTTTTCATATATAAATTATTTCATTTGGAGTTACGGTTGAATT
The DNA here is from genome assembly GCF_018294505.1 of Triticum aestivum. NCBI lineage: Eukaryota > Viridiplantae > Streptophyta > Magnoliopsida > Poales > Poaceae > Triticum > Triticum aestivum. The sequence continues at coordinate 279,041,063 of NC_057798.1, forward strand.
TCTAGAGGTTTATACTATTTTTCTGGAATTTCCTGGATTATTTTTAATTCAGAAAATAATTTACTACGTCAGCCTGACGTCAATGTGACTTTAGCAGGTCAACGACGTCAGCCCTGGTCAAACCTAACACTAGGACCCACATGTCATAGGCTCTGTACTAACAGAGTTAGCTTTGTTAAACTAAATTAGCCAGGGGTTAGTTTAGTGTGTGGGGCCCGGTGTCAATGGGTGTGGGTTCAATTAGTGGCGCCATTAGCTGCTAATGACGCTGCCACGTCTGCACGGCTGGAGTTAAGCCGCCCGTGACCTCAAACCGCGGCGGCAGCCACCAGAGTTGCGCCAGAGGCGACGGATCGATGCACCGAGGGCACCACGAGGTATCCCGTGCCCGCTCTCATCCAACGGACGCAACGGGATGGCGCGGGGTGGCTGGAGTTCACTGGAAGTGAGCTCGTGGCGGTGGCCAGAGTATGACATCGATGGGGATCGGGTCTAGGGGACGAAATTAACAGACATGAGAGAGGGGATACGACGGCGACCTCACAGGGGGTAAAACTGGGGGCTCGGAGAGCTCGGGGATGACCGGCATGTGACAAATCGATGGCGGCTCCCTCCGATGGCCGATGTTGAAGACGAAGATGATGGCGGCGAAGCAGCGTGCCCCGGGCTCGCTTGGCTTGGTGGAAGGAGAGAGCACATCGAGGCGCTTCTCTTGGTCACGCTGGCTTGACTAGAGAGGCCTAGTGGCCATGGTGGCAGTGGACGACGGCGACGATGATTCTCGGCATGCGCGGGAGAGAGAGAGCCAGGGGAGGGGAAGAGGGCCAGGGAGAGGAGGGACCGGGGGATCGCGGGCGGTCCAGAGCGAGGGGATCAGCACGGGGAGGCCAAGCAGGAGGTGGCGCTACTAGGCTCCGGCATGCCTGGCACGCAGCTACTCCTACTGGCAACAACTTGAAGAAGCTCGCTGGAGCTAGTGGGCCAGGCCTCTCTGGTGGGCTGGACCAGCAGGAGTTGGGCCAGGTGGACTAGACAGGCAAGCTCCAAGTAAGGTTGCTCTGTTTTATTTTTCTGTCATGTTTTCTTTTGTTTAATGTTTTGCCACTGGTCAAAATTCAAACAATTTCGAAACAGTGACAAAACCCTTTGAATAATTTTATGTTGCAGGATGGACATTTCCAAATGCACATAAAATGTTTCAAAGATATTTGAAATTATATTCTAATATGAATATAACTCAAATTCAAATAGCTATTGATTTATATTCAGAGTCCCAAAAATAAATCATTAAAATGTTCCTAAATTCTCGTTTGATATATAGCTCTTGCCAAAATTCTCAAACATTGCAAAAGGACATCTTGGAAACAAAGAGTGAGATTTCCAGGGTTCTTTGCCCTTCTTTTATTTAAAGTTTTTGAGGCCTCAACTTTCCTCAGTTCCATGTTTCAGAAATTTAGACATGATGCATGAGTGCTCTATGATGCAACTAATACAAGCAATAATCTAGGGTTGTGACAACTCACCCCCACTAAACATGAATCTCGTCCCGAGATTCAAGAGGTGAGGTAAGAAGACAGAGGGGACACAAAGCTAGCACAATCTTCAAGAACCAAAAACTCTTCTCGAAGATGTTGATTCACTGCATCATCTTGATCTTGACATCTTGCTTTGAGAACTTCATCCAACATGGCAACAAGAAGAAAGGACAAACTCTAGAAGGATCGATCTCCTCGAAGATCGAACAACTTAGGACCAACTCATGGGGTGAGTCATTGGAACATCTCTTGATCTGAGACACGAAGCATACATCTAGAGGGAGGGAGTGAAACAGATGATGGAGGTTCACTAGGTAGACAACAATTCACTCTTAAGAAGTTGGTGAACGGTTGCCAACGTAGTGAGGAGTTGAGTTGCCATGATACCATAATGAAACATCTTAGACAAGGCGACTCATAGATATATCCCCCTTAAGTGGCAAAAAGAATTACCTTTGATTCAAAGATCATTGAAACTCTTTATACCAGCCTAAGGCAAATCACAATTGATCATTTGAAGGAGTCCGAAAGAATGACATTCTCGGGCCAGAATGGATGATGTGGACTACCTTGTTGAAGACAACGCAATGGATGATTTTTGATTATCATCAGGAATGGATCGAACCCATGGTGGGACGTCACAATGGCGGTGCAAACTGGGAACAAAATGCAAATGCTGGGAATGATTCTGGTAACCGGGGAGAAATCCTACAGTAGAGAGTGAATCCACTGTTTGAAAAGTTATGGCATAATCGAAGAAAACTAAGAGCGAGTCCCAGTTACTACCAACGATAAAACCTAGTGCTTGTGTGTGCTCTCAAGAACTTGAGCATTCCATCTTCATCAAAGTTTTACCAACGTCCGTGTCAAGGATCCTGGCAACACAGCATACTAACATGATGAATAGCGATGGATGATGCAGATGCAAAGGAAGATAACACCTTCTCAGATTCCACCTTAGCGAGGACAAGGAATCAAATCTGGATGATTGACCGAGAGACATTTAGCACTCCGCTACTAATGTTCTCCTTGATGTGCTAGCATAATCCATACATAAATATGGTTTGATATCTAGAACATCAAATAAAAGGTCGGACTTCGGGAACACAAAAATCCATAAGGAACAACTAGGGAGTAAATCCTACGAAATCCTTATGGGGAGGTGGCCAACTTCCTCAAACAAGATACTACAATAATAGGTCTTCCGGTTGGGTGTGTTGGTCATGACATCCACTTTACCGGTTACGGTGAGACCAGTATTATAGTTCTTGGGGAACGTTCCAACCATCACATCTGCCTGAGATTCAGATCTGGTTGGTGTCAGAATAATCCAGACTCATCGAGTCTAGAAAGAAAAGTTACAATTTGCAACACAAATCGATGAGATGATGTTGCGAGATTCTCGGGGAAGGAACTACGGTAGTAAGCTCCAAAACATGAGTTGGTTCTGCTACAAGCATGTGAGCATGCTGTCTCAGACAAGCATGACCACGTAGTAGTCTTATAATAAAACACTACCGAGTTTAGGGGGGAATCACCATCGAGGACATCGAAGTCCTTGTGCACTTATCGACGAACTTCTTATCCTTGAACAAATCAATCAGTGGCTTGGTGTGCTAGGGACACATATAGAATGAAGGTTGCAAGTCTCCAAACCACAGAGTACTTCACATGTATGTATGATCGATTTGGGATGATTCCAAAGGAAGCAACATTGACTTTCTCGAATCCACGGCGGCAACTTGAATCACATGCACATGAATTGGAGGAAATCACTTCTTTCATCCGGGCATATGCTTCATGCACGGGACATGAAGATAATGCTTATAAAAGTTTCCAATACTAACTTAGATGTTCAACATGAATCATGGACAAGATAAAATTGTTGTCAATGGGCTCAACAACAATCCATCCAGGCTTCCATATAGGTCGAAATCCACAATTAAGTGAACAAGGTGATAGCATTGGTCAGACCCAGAAGATATAATGGTGTATGCTCGAGGAAAACGGCCACGAGTAAGACAACATTACGAACATCGTTGGTTCTGAATTGATTCGATAATAGCCCATACTCAAATCAAAGTTTTGATAAGACAACAGATCCAACAACTGATCACGAGGGTCAGTCGACGAAAATATTATCTTTCTTCACGCACATACACAAGAGGTATCCCTTAGAATGAACTAAGTCGGACACGCTTTTATCTTCAAACTCTTCAAGTTGTTGTTTAGCTTAACCAACTAGCTTAGGGTATCTGACACGGATTCTTGGAGAAAGGGTGGTTTACAAGAAAACCAACTTGATCATGAACTCAACATAGCTGTCAGGTGACAACCTGGTGATACCTCCGAGAAGATATTCGGAAAATCACGAACCACCGGTATGTTACTAAGCTCGAGAACAATCTTGCTTTTCAGGGCAAGACAATATGATCAAAGAGCAAAGGATTGACACAATCCTAACTCATTGATCGAAGAGTGCACCAGAAATATGGACTAGGTAGAATGATCAACCTTAGGATGGTGATTCAATAACCAACATGCTAAGGATGAAATTATTGCCCTTGAACTACCAAGCAACAGAGTTCCTAGGAGTATTGATTTCACACATCACGATTCACTTGTCGGCATTCTGGTTGCGACAACACGGAACCGAGGAATAAATAATGATGGCGAGAAGTATCACTACATCAAGAATTCATAAGATAATGTGCAATTCTCATGACATTCTTGACATAAAGTGGGTAATACTTCAGGGTAGAACAGAGCAAGAGCTAACTTAGCATTTTGATCTGCGGAACACAACTACTTTGTCACAATCCTAGAGATGGATAAGGTACTGGAGTTTGCTTTTCCTAGTCATTCCAAAATAGAATGGCTTGACGGACCATCAGAAATAATAGGCATTGATAAACACGATTGCACAACTACTCCTTATTATCAATTGATAGATGAGGGCCAGGAAACAACTAAAGAGGGACAAACCAAAAGAACATATGATTTTCTGGGTTGTGGATGCATGGATTAGCATGTCGAACGAGTTCAACATATTTCTTATGGATAACCCATGCAGAAGGGTAGAGCTGGCAGAGTCACAATATAGAAAGGAGAACTCATTGAGAGCACTCTAGTTGTGATCTTTTGGCTCAAGGAACTTCTGCCATAAGTGGTTCATAGTATTTGGAAGAAGGAAACACCACAAACCTCAAGGACTAATGCAAAGGTTACTAATACCCTAAAGGAACTAGCAAACACTAACAACACGAGGTAAGTAGGATGAATCTCGGGTTCAAAAACCCAGGAGTAGAATGCCTACTAACTAAGTGGCATCGCGGGATGCTTTCGAGAATGACGGCCAGAATCATCACACTGTGAACACCACACATGGATGGATTACTAGGTGGTTCTCTAAGACACCTAGGGTCATAATAATAGCTCCAACATATATGTCGAGGCAACAGAGTACCTCAACTCACTAACTAGTGTGGTTAATCTGACTAAAGGAACATCATGAACATGAAGAAGAGATTTGCAAATGCATCCGACTATTTATAAACCTGGGATGGCTCGGACAGCACAACAGTTGTAAATGCTCAAAGGATTTGAGACACCCTGGAAAAATGGTGGCATAACCACTCGATCATCATAATATCAAGGTTCTAAGATCAACTATGAATACAAGGAAGATAGTAGGAACTGAACTGAGACTTAAATCCGTCAATCCTATAAGTCTACGGATTAGTAACACCTGATCCTGATAGAAAGAAGAGAAAGCCTAGTTCCTTAACCCGGTAGGAAAGATAAGATGACTCGGATCAGAAGGCATAAGGTATAAGGAGTAAAAAGAGCCTTACGTTCCATCCCACAATCAATTCCCTTATATAACTAAAGAATTTCTAGACTCAACTTCGACCAGTTTGGCTTGGAAATCCTACACGCAGTCCGGCTCTAATACCAAAGCTGTCAGGACACCGACTCTATGCCACACCGATCTAGCATGTAATACCTCATATCACTTTGCGGCCTCACGCACGGTATTCCCACGGGTGTCGCCTTACCAGGCCCGGGACCGTTTGCACCTTATGGCACACGTATATGATAGTGTCGCTAGCATCCATATGACAAGGAGCCCGGGCTGACATGGCTAGTCGTGAACCCAAAGTGGCACTAACTTACAGGGACAGGCATACATGACCCAGCAAGGAACGTGCCGGTCATTAGCGAGTGAATCCGGGCTGTAGCAACTGGGCTAGAAGGACTCCGGTAAACCGAGCTGTAGCAGGCTAACAGGACTCCGGTAGACATCGTGTGACATTACCCCAAAGGGACAGACGCAGGAATGAAGAAGGACACATGCCGGCCAGCCTAAGTGTTCCGGAGCAGTAGCAAGCTACCAAGGCTCAGTGGAAGCACTAGGAGACATTTCCCAGTAAGAGAGGCAACCAAATATAAAGAACTAGATAGTCAGATCCCACACATACCAAGCATTTCAAAAACATACATACAATATGCTCGATATGTGAAAATATGACATGGCATCATAACATGACTTTACAACTCAAGTATTTAATTCAATAGGCTGCCAGGAGCGAGATATTACAAACATGGGTCTCTCGACCAATCATTCAGAGCATACAAGTCAAAGCACATGCGGAAGCTTAACATGTCTGAGTACAGACAACTATAAATGAAAAAGGTTGAGAAGCATGACTATCTACCAGATCTTGCCGAGGGCACAAGATCATTGCTGAGGTAACAAGCTAAAAGTTGAAGTCCATGCGGAACTACAAGCGAGGCTGAAGTCTGTCTGCAAAAACATAAATTAAGCAAACGTGAGTACAAATGTACCCAGTAAGACCTACATCAGAACTAACTACATATGCATCATTAGCAATCAAGGGGATGGTGGGGTTTAACTGCAGCAAGCCAGCTTTGAATCGGTGGCTATCCTGAACTACAACTAAAAGTAACTCTTTTGAGGTGGCGCACACGAGTCCACATATTCACCATATCAATACACCACTATGGATCCGCTCCCGTCTCCCTACGAGAATGCCATCCATAGCACTCATGCTTATCTTGTGCATTTTAGAGTATCCACTTTGACTTGTCTATGAACTATATAGGCAACCCAGAGGACCTTTACCATGGACATGGCTATTCAAATAGATCATATTAAACCTGCAGGGGTGTACTTCACACACGCTCTCGCCACTTACTGCCATGTACACGTCATGTATCTCGGCAACCTTCAAGCGGAAGCCTGGCGAGGGTGTCGGCCACGACCTGACTAACCACGCAAGTCTCTAGTCCAGGTTTATCACCTATTCGGGTTCCATCCGCAAGGAGATCCAGCCGGGGTGTCGCTCACGGCCCCAAACGATGTGAGCAGGGTTCCCAAGCCCACCATCCAGGTGCCACTTGGTACACCATGCCACTGCACCTAGTTTGTCCCAAGCCCACCTGTACCGGGTGCCACTTGGTAGACTACTAGCACTACCTACAAACACCAGAAACTAGTTGCAACTCCTGGACAGAGATCAGGTTGATTAATAAGTCGAGAGGGGTCGAGTTACCGGAACACAATGTGTGGTAGCAACTGTTCATGGATCAAAAACACAGAACTCAGTTCCTGAGGACGGCTTCAATGAGACAACCCACCATGTACTCCTACATGGCCTCTCACCACTACCTTTACCAAATCGTGTTCACACACTTAGCTCTCAATAGTAGGACATGTTCACACACCTCCAATTCATCCCCGATGAATCAGACCTGACGCAACTCTAAGAAATAGCAGGCATGACAAACAAGCATGAATGAGTAGGCACATCAGGGCTCAATCAACTCCTACTCATGCTAGTGGGTTCATCTATTTACTGTGGAAATGACAGGTCATGCAGAGGAAAGGGGTTCAGCTACCGCAGCATGTAACAGTTGAAACGTTGTTGTCCTAATGCAGTAAAACAAAGCAGGAGCAAGAGAGTGGGATTGTATCAGAATGAACAAGGGGTTTTTGCTTGCCTGGCACTTCTGAAGATAATAATAGCTCTTCATCGGTGTGATCGATCTCATCGTCGGAACACGTCTACTGAGAGGGGACAAGGTCCGGCAATAGAGAAGGAAACACAATCAATGCAATGCACAATATGATGCATGATCATGACATGTCAATATGCTATGATTTGAGATAATGCAACTAGTAACAGGTTAAATGGAGTTAGTTTGAACCCTAGGTTCAAATTCAAACTCCATATGTGAAGGTTTAAATGCCCTTTATATGATTTGTCCTAAACAGCAGTCAAATGTTGTTCCAACATGCATGCAAATGGTACAGATGGATAGATTGGATTTTTCTGATCAATTTTCATATATAAATTATTTCATTTGGAGTTACAGTTGAATTTCTATGATTTTTTAGAAGTTTATACTATTTTCTAGAATTTCCTGGATTATTTTTAATTCAGAAAATGATTTACTGTGTCAGCCTGATGTCAATGTGACGTCAGCAGGTCAACAACGTCAGCCCTGGTCAAACCTGACGCTGGGACCCACATGTCATAGGCTCTGTACTAACAGAGTTGGTTTTGTTAAACTAAATTAGCCAAGGGTTAGTTTAGTGTGTGGGGCCCGGTGTCAGTGGGTGTGGGTGTGTGTTCAATTAGTGGCGCCATTAGCTGCTAATGACGCTGCCACGTCGGCACGGATGGAGTTAAGCCGCCCGTGACCTCAAACCGCAGCGGCGTCCGCCGGAGTTGCACAAGAGGCGACGGATCGATGCACCGAGGGCACCACGAGGTCGCCCGTGCCCACTCTCATCCAGCGGACCCAATGGGAGGGCGCGGGGTAGCCGGAGTTCGCTGGAAGCAAGCTCGTGGTGGCGGCCAGAGTACGGCGTCGATGGGGATTTGGTCTAGGGGATGAAATTAACAGAAAGGAGAGAGGGGATATGACGGCGACCTCACAGGGGGTAAAACCGGGGGCTCGGAGAGCTCGGGGACGACTGGCAGGCGACAAATCGATGGTGGCCCCCCCCAATGGCCGACGTTGAAGACAAAGACGATGGCAGTGAAGCAGCGTGCCCCGGGCTCGCTTGGCTTGGTGGAAGGAGAGAGCACGTCGAGGCGCTTCTCTTGGTCACGCTGGCTTGACTAGGGAGGCCCAGTGGCCGCGGTGGCAGTGGACGACGGCGACGACGGTTCTCGGCCTGCGCGGGAGAGAGGCCCAGGGGAAGGGAAGAGGTCCAGGGAGAGTAGGGACTGGGGGTTCACGGGCAGTCTAGAGCGAGGGGATCAGCACGGGGAGGCCAAGCAGGAGGTGGCCCTGCTCGGCTGCGGCATGCCTGGCACGCAGCTGCTCCTACTGGAAGTAGCTTGAAGAAGCTCGCTGGAGCTAGAGGGCTGGGCCTCTCTGGTGGGCTGGACCAGCAGGAGTTGGGCCAGGTGGACTGGACAGGTAAGCTCCAGGTAAGGTTTCTCTGTTTTATTTTTCTGTTATGTTTTCTTTTGTTTAATATTCTGCCACTGTTCAAAATTCAAACAATTTCAAAACAGTGACAAAACCCTTTGAATAATTTTATGTTGCAGGATGGACATTTCCAAATGCACATAAAATGTTTCAAAGATATTTGAAATTATATTCTAGTTATATGAATATAACTTAAATTAAAATTGCTATTGATTTAAATTCACAGTCCCAAAAATAAATCCTTAAAAATGTTCCTAAATTCTAGTTTGATATATAGCTCTTGCCAAAATTCTCAAAGATTGCAAAAGGACATCTTGGAAACAAAGAATGAGATTTCCATGGTTCTTTGCCCTTCTTTTATTTAATGTTTTTGAGGCTTCCACTTTCCTCAGTTTCATGTTTCAGAAATTTAGACATGATGCATGAGTGCTCTATGATGCAGCTAATACAAGCAATAATCTAGGGTTGTGACACAGCATATATCGTTTCACACTCAAAGGTGGCATGGTCTCTTTTAGAACCACGAGCTTCAAAATCGGCCCAATTTTTTACCACAACATGTTAGTGCCATCACAAGACGCCATGCTAAGTTTCATGATTTCCAGGCGAGTTTTGTATTTACATGAATTTACAATCTAAGTTTTTCGATGTTCTTGGCCGAGTCACGACGCCTAGATGTTTGAATTTCATTCTCATTTTTTCCATGGGACCTAGAAATTCAACCAAGGACACACATGTGATTTTTCAACCAACTTTGGTGCACTGGAGCATGTGCCTGTAGTTCAAATGTGGATTATGCACATTTAAAGTCCAGAAACTCAATTAATGTATAAAAAGGCCAAACGAACCCGAAATAAGTCCAAAATTTAACAGGGCACTCATATGGTTCTATGTTGCCTCTGTAAATAAAATCTGGGGGGAGGTAGTGTATATCGTTTCGCACACAAAGGTGACACGTTCCCTCTCAGAACCACGAGGCTTGTTGAGAGAATCTCTGGTTTTGCAACAAGCTTATACCAAAACTTGTCCCAATTCAGCCAAAAATTATACATTTGAAAATATGATTTAGATTATCCCGAACATCTCGCTACCTAGACCAATAATGTACTATGATTTGAGTTAAACATAAAATGGATACAAATATTTGAATTAGAGATCGTATGGTACATGTAGTTCATAGTGAAATATGATTACTGCTATATGCATGTTTTTTGTTATCAAGATAATATTTTAATTATTATATAACTTGACAACAATCGTATTCAAATACGGAAAATTGATTCAAATTAAGTCCATATGGTAGACGACAATATATATGTTCACATGGTGCAGTAAAATGTTCATATTTGATGGAAGATCAAATGTACGACTACATCAATTATAAACCGCAAGGTCACCTAACGATATATTCGAATTCAACATAACATGGATTCAACAATTGAAATTAGAGATCCTAGCATTTGTAATCATATAAAAAGGGACATTATTTCTTTTGGTGGGAATTAATTTGTTTTTTGTTGTTGTTGAGGGAAGTCCGAATAGATTTGGTACTGTACAGGGTAATCTTGTCCTCCCGATTTTTTTAACATTTTTCTTCTAGTTTTTTCAGTGGCATCTATAGCAATATACTAAAAGGGGACATGACTCTATTGTGTCTTGTATGAATTGTTTCTTTACACGTTAAGTTTGTTATGCCGAACAAGGAATCTGCACCTTGTTATCCTGAAATTTTCAAGCTCGAGTATCTTTTGTCTCACCAGCTTTGAAACTCCCGCCTCTTCAACCTGCGCCGCGCCTTGTTATCCCAAAATTTCGACGCGCGCAAAAACTCCCTCCTCATCCGAAATCGGTCCCACAGCCCAGAGACACGAAATCCCCCTTCTACCCCTTAGCCGGAAATGAAGCACCATGTCGTGGTCAAAAAACCGGTGGGGGTACGCTGGTAACTTACTCTACATTTTGGACAAGCGTGCCCCTAAGCTTGGCTCCCCCATCCCTTCCCCTCCCCCCCATTTGTACACCGAGGCCGCCAAAACCCGCGAAACCCCATGCTCCTCCATCGGCCTCCCGACCACCGCCCAGCCGGAGACTCTTCCCTGACTACCTCGTCCACCGCAACAGCTCGCCGTCCCTCATCCACCCCACCGGATGAGGATCCGTTGTCGATCACGTCGTCCCGCCGGATCAGCCGACCCGTCTTCCACCTCCAAGGAGCCGTCCTCCCACTTCAAATTAATGTTGTTTGTCTTGTCCTGCTTCAGCCTCGCCGCCGTACACCTCACCGGAGCTGCTCCAACGACGGAACTGTCCATTACAGCGGAGCAGTACCCTCGGCACCATTTCCAGAGGCCTTGGATCTTCTTCCCCGCCTCCGACAGCCACACCAGCATCACCATCCTCCATGTCCAACCAAATGATGCTGAGGTCCACAAGGCTATGCCAAAGAGGTTGTACACTCTTCGCATCACTTTGTTACTCTGCATTCATGTCGATTCCTTAGGGATGCTTTGCTATGGAACTACAATTCGTGCATTTGGTTAGAAGGAGTGGAGCAAAGCAAAACTGGAGGATTTTTTTCCTTTGGTGTCTCTTTCGAAGAAAAAATGTACGAATTTTAATATTCACTTGGACGTCCTTTTCAAATTAATATGCATGAAGAACATAACTAATTGCATTACTGGCATAATAAGATTCTTGGTGGGTGAAGAACGTTGCGTGGGAATATAATGTCATGCAGACACCGCTCCATGGTGGGTGAAGTGCCCCCCGCCTCCTGCATTTCTAGATTGTATTCTAGAGGGAGATAACTGTTCAGATGGGGACTCAAAAGGAGCTGACCACGCCTGTTTACCACCTGAGGTATTTGCTCTATGGCACTTCGCATTTCTTACATTGTACATCTTATACGTCATCAGCTTAGTTTAGATTTGCTTTGTGTGAATGCCACCTATTTGGTTTCTATATCATACTCCCACCATTCCTAAATATTTGTCTTTTTAGAGATTTCAATACATGACTACATATGGAACAAAATGAGTGAATCAACACTCTATATGTCTATATACATCCGTACGTGGTAGTCCATTTGAAATCTCTAAAAATAAAAATATTTAGGAACGGAGGGAGTATATGGGAATTATGCAATGCCATCTTCTTTAGCCAGGCATCATATACGTGAATCATGCAATGCCATCCTGTTTGGCCAGTCATCGTATATGTGAATTGTATTGTGCCATATTTTTTTCCATAATGTATTCCATTTGTCAACAATGTTTATACATTCATATACTCTTCATGTGCATCAGCCATTTGAGCCGGTCATGGGAACATCTGGAATGAAAACAAGGTCTTCTGAGTAGTCAATGCTACATGTCGATGCAGATTTCTTGCTGGTTACAGATAGCTCCTCAGAGGAGGATCCAGAGAAGATGAACAATCATACCCCCCCCCCCCCCGAGGTGCATGCTCTAACTTGGCTGGGGTATATTGCTCATATCATGCATTTGGTGTCATGCATTGCCATGCCATCTGCTTAGATTAGACACGCTTTATGTGAATGCCTCCTGTTTGCTTTCTATATCAGATATGTGAATTATGCAATGCCATGTTTTTCAGCCAGTTATCATATATGTGAATTATGCACCGCCATGTAGCCACGCATCATATATGTGAATTATCTCATGCCATCTTTTTTTTCATTATGTATTCCATTTGTCGACAATCTGTGTATATTGAACTACTCTTCATGTGTATCATCCATTTGAGCCAGTCATGGAAAAATCTGGAGTGAAAACAAGGTCTTCAGAGCAGGCAATGGTACCTGTTGAAGCATATATCTCGATGGTTACAGGGAGTTTCTCAGAGGAGGATTCAGAGACTGATGACCAGTCCTATATCCCACCTGAGGTGTATGCTCTAAGTTGCAATGTTTATATTTCTCATATGATCCATATGGTGTCTTGCATTGCTTAGTTTAGACATCATATGCACAATATTGAATTCCATGTGCTTAGTTTAGAGATCATACATGCGAGTGTCAGCTGCTTAGTATATGAATCAATTATGTCAATTATATCATGCCATCCTGTATACTTGGACAACATGTATGTGAATTATTTCATCCCAACCTATTTTAGAAAGACATCATATAGTTTTGCCATGTCATCCTGTTTAGATACTCATCATATGTTGAATTATACCATTATATCCTGTTAAGTTATCCATCATATATCTGAAACTATGTCATGCTATCCTGTTTAGTTAGGCATCATATATGTGAAATTGTGTCATGCTGTCCTGTTTGGTTAGACAACATATATGTGAGTTACCACATCTGTCTATTATACAATGTCTGTACGTTCAATTTATTTTCTTGTTTATCAGCCATTTGAATTGGAGGGGGGCGATGGAAGTATTTAAGGGAGCAAAAACCCGTTCTTCACAAAAGACAATGCTACCCGTCGATGCAGATAGAACCATGGTTGTACTGGCCCACAAACTAGCCCCACCACACATAATCGAGACTCTTCCAGATTGCACACTTACACCATTAGGCAGAGAACCAGCTACAACCCGTCTAACCGCAACCCCAGTGGATAGTAACCCACTTCTAGTTGACAAAGCACCATGTCCACCACAGAGTACCCCCACACGAGCAGTTTGTAAAGCTACTACAGTTCCCAAAGCACGAAGACCACCACAGCTAACCCAAACTCCACGTTTAAAGCAGAAGAGCAACTATTCTCAGGTCAGATTCCGTAGCTATGGTCCATACTCCTTTGCTGTTGCATCACTGTATTTACTCATACCAACTACTTCTGAATTTGAAGGATCCAATTGAAACTCCAATGGCGCAATAGGTATGTTTTAAACCTATTTCTTTAACTAGATTGTTGTTCTAACTTCTTTCTCTATGTTGATGTTAGTTTAAGTTGTATAAACAGTTATGTTCTCATGTGATGCACATTACAAGTGTTGCCAATGTTGTGTAGTTTCTCACACTTATATTCTCTCTATGCTACTGTGTCTTAAAAATATATGAGTTGAATTGTGTCTCTATCTTGATTAGGCAACATAAACTAGAATGATATGGACAATACAATGACCATAGTGCATAGATATATGTTTGTTTCATACTGTTATCCTGTCCACCTTACTACTGAACCGGTTTACCAAAATGAGTTTCTTATACTACAGGCTAAACCTGTGATGTGTCTGCTTGTTTCTCTTGTAGTATGCAAACAGAATATTGGAGAAGAGCACCCCACTATGCAATGGTAGAGAAAGTAATGCAGATAAGGTTCAAGATAGTGAGACAACCCTGTTGGTCTCCAAGAAAGGTGATAAAAACGATCTTGTAGACAGTGAGAAAACCAGATAGTCCTGCGTTGATGTAGTGTTCGAGTTACTGGCCAGTACCGCTGGCACAAACTCTTCGAACTTGCTGCCTGAATCACTTCGGCTTCTTCAGTCTCAGCTACAAGCTGAAAGGCATCAGTCAGCTGTGCTGCGGCAAGAAGCCGAAGGAATGAGGAAGTCCCCGTAGAATTCAGATGTGTACTTTCTTGTGCAACAGCAAGCGCTGGAGGATTTAAGTGCCAAACAAGAGAAAGTTAATAAACTCGCTAAGCATCTTGCCAGCATTATGGGTACCCAGGATATTGTTTCTTGAGCTCTTCTGAAGTGGTTTCAGTTCTGTACTTGTTTTGCTGCGGAGTTTATATGCTGCTTTGTTCCCTATATTTGCACTGGTGGCGAACTTTGATGCCCAGTTGAAGTAATATGTGTAATAGTCGTGATAGCCTAGCATAAGTTGCTTGCTTATTTATTTCCTTGTTGTCTTGTTTTTTTTTTCTTGTAGTCAGTGCGGTTCTTTTTCCGCGGTTCGCTAGTTGCTGCAATAACCTATTTTTTAAAACTAGGCCCCAATAACCATGGGCTACATATTTACTGTAGTGACACTGGGCCTCGTACCGGCCGTACAAACAATGGGCCTTCTACGGGCCGTAGAAACAAGGGGATTTCTATGGGTCGTAGACACAATGAACCTTCTACGGGCCGTATCATTAATGGGCCTTATATGGGCCAGATGATCGATCGGCCAAATATGGGCCAATAACAGACCGCATCATGGCCGTAAACAGGCTAGAGTTGGAATCATCCGTTCATGGGCTGACCATAACGGGCCGTTGTTAATAGGCCATATTTGATGACGCTATGAAAATGGCCCAACGTATTAATGGGCCACAAACGGGCCAGCTGTAACAACGGGCTGAATTTGGCCCTCAAGCAGAAAATGACAGTAACGGGCCGTAACTAATCGAATGCTAGAAATGTGCCCAAGAATAAATGGCCCTGAGAAGGCCGAAAGATAACATGGGATAGAAACGGCCCAATGGAATAATCGGCAGTTAATGGGTATAAAGTGATACACTATTCATTACGGGCCAGTTTTAGCACGGGCCATTAATGGGCCAAGAGTTATGAAGGGCCTCATATGGGCCGAAAGATGTCATGGGCCATAGATGGGTCGGAAGTTAAAACAGGCTGGAATCATATTGGACGGCCCAAATGATGCTACTGGGCCTAATTCGGATAGGCCATAACAGGCCTTGTGTTTGCGGGCTGTAAATGGGCTATAAGCGAACAGGCCGTTAACAGGCTTTCCGTGGGCCGGCCCGCCACCTTTTTACCAAGTCAAACGGGCTGGCCTTTTCACAGGAATGGGCCTCTTTTGGGCCATGCCACGTGTCGACGTATCATAGGCGCCTTGGGTCCAATGAGTGGATGACATCTGTCCCAACATTGAGATGACACGTGTTTACTCCAGCTAATGATGATTTTACACGTGAAAAATCCCCATTGGTCATGGCTGTTAACGGGTTATCGGATACAAAACCGGACCCGATAGCTTAACAGTGTTCCGTTATGGTGGCTGCCACGTGTCGGTCACCCTTGATGAAAGCACTTCTATGACACGCGAATTATCATCATGGAAGTGGCCACTTCCGTGACGATAATTTTGTTAATGTCATGGAACACTTCTACGAGAGCACAGGTCTGACTATCTTGATTCTGTAATAAAATCGTCATGGATGTACATGCATGACAGAAAACGTGACCTACTGTGACAAAAACGTATCATCACGGAAGTGTATTTTTTTGTAGTGCATGCACTGTATTAATTGACCATCAATGAAGTGAACGACTTTACACGTGTCAAATTATCACATGGGGTGGATCTTCGTACTAGAAAAATGCATCCCACCATGTTCCCACGTGTGCGTGTGAGGGAATGAGTCTGTGCATACATATCTTCGCTTCGTGCATGTACTACCAATGTGCGTGAGAGACAACGAGTACATTCTTCTGGAACCAGCAACATGTCACTGTGATCAATGCACAGAAGGAGGTCGCGACAACACCTCCACATGTGCCACGTGGCTTCATGGATGCCCCCACATCATTTTGATAATAATATATTAACTGAAAAACGGCGAGACACTGTGTAGCGTGCCATTGGAATTCTAATTGACGTGTTTTGCACTTACTGGAAGTACTAGTAAGGTACACGTGCATTGCACGCATGAGATTTGGCAACCAAATTCTGAATGAATACCACACTATAGCATGTAAGCTTTGAGTCATATATGCACGATGGAGACGTTCGTTTAATTGTTATAGTTCATCTCATTAAAAATCAATTAGTTTTTATAAAAAAGTTAATCTATTTTATGATTCAAGGAGTTGTGCGTTGTAAAGCATAAAGTAAAAAACAAGTAATGGCAATTCAACTAGAATTTTTTTGGGAAGTTATGATACGGAAGATTCTAGAACAAAGGAGAAGTACTTGTGTTTTGAGGTTTGTGCATTATGCTTATGTTCAACCATGGGGTCTTCTAGATTGTACATGTGGTAGAATATGGTGGAATGTAGATGATATCGAATGGCTAGTAGTGCTCGGATTTGCCATCTCTACACCGTCTGATTAGCTTCGTCCAACGACCGTCTTTCAAATTTATTAACTCTCAATTTAGGGGTATAGATATAGATATAGAGGTATAGATATAGACTTGTTTGGCACATCATCTAAAGCCTTTCTACACGCTCTTTTTTTGTACAAATGTGCTCCATAGTGCACCCACGCGTTTGTATGTGGGAGCGAGTGCATGTGTGCACCTCTTCTCTTTCGGACACATAGTCCATGTGTGTGAGAGATACTAAGATATGGTAATGGAATATGTGTGAATGCAATTTGTGTGAAGGAGAGGCCTATATACATACATGTATGTGCATGGGGCCGGGGTGATATATGAGAAGGGAGGGGAGGGGTCCACCGCGTGAGATATCGATAGAGACAGATAGAGGTAAGAGGTCTA